>NC_051154.1:174050781-174086423 GCF_013339745.2 Dermacentor silvarum
AGGACAAGGATCGGACCAGGGAGCGCGTGAGCGCGTTCGAAGGAACTAGCAGCGTTCTTGGACGTTCTGGGCTGAGGCGGACGCTAATAAACGCCTCTCTGAGTCTCGAGTTTTTGTCGGCTGTTCCGTGTGCCACGTACTCTATCATTTGGTGCCGAAACCCGGGAGGCAACAGCCGGGAGCTACCGTCACGGGACTTTGCTGGTGGCTACCGACTGGAACCACTGCCACGAACCACGGAGGTACATGGATCAGTGGACCGCCATGGATAAGCTCAAGTTGAAGCGAGCCACAAGGAGGGCCCAAAACACCAGGATCATTCAAGAGGCAAGTGCAGTGCTAGAAAACAATGCCGCGACATTGCGACAGATCGACTGTATTTACGAGCGGCTCAAGACCAATAACGATGAATTGAAGAAGATCAATGATGAATTAGAAAGCCACATAAGTGAAGAGGCATTCGAGGCGGATTACGCAACCGTAATTGAGTATGAGGACAACGCGACCCGCATCTTAGCCGAGCTCCAGAGCAAACGCCGCCAGCAGTCCGAAACCACTTCATTGTCATCGCCAGTCGGTGTTCGCGACATGCCGGTGGCCACGGGGCATTCTGAAAGGCCAGGAGTCAAGTTGCCAAAGCTGGTAATTAATGCTTTCGACGGTGATCTGAGCAAATGGAACGCGTTCTGGGAGCAATTCGACCAGATCATCAACCAGAACGGAACTCTTACACCTACCGACAAATTCAACTACCTGAGGTTATTTTTGAAAGGAGACGCGGCGACAGCTATAGCGGGGCTGCCTACCACCGAAGCGTGTTACGTTGACGCCTTGGACATGCTAAAAAGACGTTTCGGGGACAAGAAGCGATTGGAGCAGGAGTATTTCTCAAGACTTCGAAGGCTCACTCCTGTGCGTTCTTCTAATGAAGTAAGGAAACTCCGCAAGTTGTACGACCAGGTGCTCATTAACACGCGGGGACTAGAGGCGCTTGGCGTGAGCAAGTCGTCTTTCTCATCGATGCTATGCGACGTTCTGCTCAGGGCACTGCCACATGACATTGTCGTAGCGTATCACAGATCTTGCGCTACACAAGCTGCAAGTTCCGCCAGTGACAACGTTCAGCAAGCCACGGAGCTAGAGCGTCTGCTGCAGTTCGTCTCTATTGAACTGGAAAGCCTTGAAAAGAGTGACTTTGGGGAGAAAAAAGTATACGACGAGGCGACTCATCCTAGAGACAATAAGAACCGCCAGTTTGACAGTGCGATCCCAACGTCATCAGTGCTTCATAACCAAGCTTCAAAACCACCTCCGGATACGGGCTGCATTTTCTGCAAGTCAACGCAGCATTTGACGGAGTCTTGCCGTACAGACTTATCGCTGTCAGAGAAGAAGAAACTTCTCGCCGCCGACATGCGGTGCTTTTGATGCACCATTAAAGGCCACCGTGCAAGGAATTGCAGACGGAGAATTGCGTGCTCCGGCTGCAGAGGTCGTCATGCGTCTAGTATTTGCGACCCAGACAAACTAAACCGAAAGGCCCATGAAGACGTGAAAGGCAGCAGTACGACTGTATGCGCAGCTACAACTAAGAGCAACGAAAGAAGTGACGCTTTGACGTGCGTGCTCCTACAGACTTTCCGAGCATGGGCAGTGACAGATTATTCATGCCGTTACATCAGAGGCGTGTTCGATGGAGGAAGTGAACGTACGTTCGTAACAGAAGCTCTTTCAAGGCGGTTAAAGTTGAGGTGTCTTGGCTTTGATACCATAGCAATAAACACTTTCGCCAGTGTGAGCAGTTGCACACCGAAAAGATTTCGCATCGTCGAGCTTCACCTCCGAAGTCAGCATTCCGACGTTGAAGTTGCATTGAGAGCCGTCGAGATACCCCACATTTGCCACGACAGATCAGCCAACACGATGACTTCTTCGTTCGTCACATCATTAAAAAGAACCGGGCACGATATCGCCGATGAACTGATCCACCCGTCCATTGAAAGAGAAAACGGAGTAAGTGTACTAATTGGCTCAGACCAGATGTGGGCGGTGATGACAGGTGAACTCTCCAGACCTGGAAACGAGGAAGCACTCATCGCTATAAACTCAAAGTTCGGATGGATCTTTCGAGGGAGCACCGAGCACATGTCGTCAAAGCCAGTCAACTCACGAGTCATGAATCTGCAAGCAAGCCAACCGTCTGCAGAAGATAAGCAGTTGTTGATTCGGCTGGAGTTGCTCCAGAGGGAAGTCGACAAGCTGACAGCCACAGTGGAGAACCTGTCCAAGCAGCATGATCACTTGCTTGTGGAGAGGGACAGCCAGGCTCGCCAGATTGCCCTGCTCACTGAAAAACTCAAGGAAAAGGATAAAGATACACAGACTGCCCACTTCACCTGCCGAGCTACAGAATCACACATTAACAAGCTGCAAGACAACCTAAACAGCAAGGAAAGTGATGTTGTGAGGCTCACATGTCGAGTGAGAGAGTTGGAAGCAGAAGCTGCATCAGCAGCCGAGTCCCATTCCCACCTCCTGCAAGAAAACCAGAGGCTTCATGAGAACTTTACACTTGTGGCGAAAGAGCACAAGAACATGGTATCTGACTTGGAGAATGCTGTACCCCAGAAGAAAGAATTTGAACTTCAAATCCAGGAGTATGTGATGAAAGTGGCCAAAATAGAAGAGCTCCTGCGTACAAGGGATCGAGAGAGGGAAGATATTTTGGACCAGTACCGGTCCCTTATCTCGGCCAACGCTGATCTGCTGATTCAGGCCGAGCAGAGCCAGAAAGAACAAGACAGCAGTGATGCCACACTCAATAGCCTGCGTCAGCAGCTTGCACGACACATGAGTGTGACGACAGAGCAGGAGCAGAAGCTGGCTTCACTGGGAGAAACTATGGCAGCCTTGCAAGAGTCCCTGCAGCACAGCGCTGCCGAGGGAAGTCGGCTGAAGGAGGAACTTCAGAAGAGCTCAGACATGCGCGCAAGGCTTGTCGAGCATGTGGAATCGCTTCAGGACCAGCTCGCCAAAGAACAAACCGTTAACAATCAGATTTCTGGGCACTTGAGGCGCCTAGAGGACGATCTTTCTCTGGCACGTACCGAAACAGCTACGGCTCGCTCCTACGCAACCAGTCTAGAGCGCTTGCTTGCCACATCTCGGGAGCAGCGCTGCCAGACAGACATTGCCCTCGAAAGGCTCTCTACCGAGATGGAAAACATGAAGCAGGAGGTCCAAGCAGGAGCCACGAGCAGGGCAGCCCAAAATGAAGAGGACAGTTTTCTCAGAAGCAAGCTGTCAGAGTTTGAGCATGCAGTGGAGCAGCTAAAGCAACAAGTAATCAGGGAGCAATATGCAAGGATGATTGAAGTCTACGCAGGAGAAGATGGACACGTTCGCTCTTGCAAGATAAAGCGACAAGACGGCCTCGTGACTACAAGGGCCATCCAAAGACTGTTTCCGCTTGAACTACAGGCATGACCGCACTTCGCGGCCGGGAATGTGTTGAATTTCCCGCGTTCTTCCGACAAGAAAGAAGAGGACGATGATCTGACCAGGGAGCGCGTGAGCGCGTTCGAAGGAACTAGCGGCCTTCTTGGACGTTCTGGGCTCAGGCGGATGCTAATAAACGCTTCTCTGCGTCTCGAGTTTTTGTCGGCTGTTCCGTGTGCCACGTACTCTAACATTTGCTCCTACAGACTTTTCGAGCATGGGCAGTGACAGATTATTCATCAAATGATAGAGTACGTGGCACACGGAACAGCCGACAAAAACTCGAGACTCAGAGAGGCGTTTATTAGCGTCCGCCTCAGCCCAGAACGTCCAAGAACGCTGCTAGTTCCTTCGAACGCGCTCACGCGCTCCCTGGTCCGATCCTTGTCCTCTTCTTTCTTGTAGGAAGAACGCGGCAAATTCAACACATTCCCGGCCCCGAAGTGCGGTCATGCCTGTAGTTCAAGCGGAAACAGTCTTTGGATGGCCCTTGTCGTCACGAGGCCGTCTTGTCGCTTTATCTTGCAAGAGCGAACGTGTCCATCTTCTCCTGCGTAGACTTCAATCACCCTTGCGAGTTGCCACATTTGGCGTGGAAGGTTTTCCGCATGTACAAGTACAACGTCGCCTTCTTTAACATTGTTCTTGCTCTGTGTGTCACAGAAATGTGCAGATGTAAGTTGGAGCAAGTACTCTTTGGTCCATCGTTTCCAAAAGTTTTCCGTCAGGCGCCTCAAGTGCCCAGCAATATGATTGTTGACAGTTTGTTCTTTGGCGAGCTGGCCCTGAAGCGATTCCACTTGCTCGACGAGCCTTGCGGGCATGTCTGAGCTCTTCGGAAGTTCCGCCTTCAGCCGACTTCCCTCGGCAGCGCTGTGCTGCAGGGACTCTTGCAAGGCTGCCATAGTTGAGGTGTCTTGGCTATGACACCAGGGACTTCGCTGGCGGCTACCGACAAAAACTCGAGACTCAGAGAGGCGTTTATTAGCGTCCGCCTCAGCCCAGAACGTCCAAGAACGCTGCTAGTTCCTTCGAACGCGCTCACGCGCTCCCTGGTCCGATCCTTGTCCTCTTCTTTCTTGTAGGAAGAACGCGGCAAATTCAACAGCGCTACTGCACATTGGAACAATCTTCGAGACCACATCGCATCCACGTCAAACTGCGAAACATTTCATGATAACCTGAATACGCTCTTTGATAATACTGTATAATGATGTTCCACTGTACTTTTTGTAACCTTTGTTTTGTTACCTTTTTTTTTGATGCTAACATTTTTTTTTTTGCTTTGGAGAAAATGCTACCCCCCATTACTCAATGCTCTTCATTGGGCCTGTAAGGTATTATGAATAAATAAATAAAAATCAACCGCAAGTGATCAATGCTTTAGCGTGTGATTAAAAAAGTGTAAAGTATTTATTACCGAAGTTTTGTTAAATAGGTACAGTAGAACTCCATTTTTACATTGCTTAGGGGACCGTGGAAAAAGAATGCATGATCTGAGAAAACATAACATCCAATAATGCTTGCAGCAGCACTACAGATGAGGCAAAAGGCTACTCTCACATAAAACATTATTTCAAGTTAAATAGAAAGCCAACAAACTACCAAAAATGAGGAAAATAAAGGCCACTATCGCTGCCTGGCGGTTAGATTGAACACTTTTTTGAGAGCGATTGTAGCCGTGAATAAAAAAACCTTGCACTCGGCCACGCAAGGCTTGAAACAGTGAAGCTGGGCGATCATAGCCCAGCATTTTCCGGAAGTGCGCGCGAACTTTCAATTTTATTACTCATGATGATGATAATTTCCGCGCGCCTCGGACTTACGGCCATCACTGCTTGTTGCATAGCGCAGCTTGCAACACCGACACCGCATTGCAATGCCGACACCGCGTCCCATCGTGTTGCAATGCCGACAACGCGTTCCAGTAGAATACATCTCTCACTCTCTCGCTCTCATTTTCTTTATCTCACTCCAGAGCATAGCGTGCAAAACCTTTTCTTCACCTCGCAGAGCACGAGCATGCGAACGTGCCAGCTGTGGATGAAGACGACGACGCTCGAACGCAATCATATGATTCGCATAAAGGACATGTTCTGCAAGCGTGGCTGTATAGCCTAGTGGTCACGGCGCTCGCCTTGGGACCGTGGGTACGCGGGTTCGAATCCCACCTCGGCAAGAAAGTTTATTTTCTTTTATTTCTTGATACAAACCACAAAGTACAAATTACGGCTGGCTTAAACAGCTTCACTGTTAAAATGAAGCTTGTGATTTCCATTCAGGAGCTTGGCCCGAATGTTCAATAGCAGTTTCTTTCGAACACTCACAGTCCTCTTTCAGTTTCTGCACAGCCATGTATATTGAAGTAAGCGTGCAAGGTATCGAAGGCCATGAGAGTGTTCACGAATTTGGGGAGACTGCTCGTGCTTTCGTCCACCTCCTTTTCGCTTTCAACGTCCTGTGCTCTGTTGAGATTGGCAGCGATGTCTGACACGTGCTGAAAATTGACCGTTCTCAGTGGTGACGTGCAGCGGTCAAATAGGTGCCACAGCCGATGCCGCGATGATGGTGTGCCGTCACACACTTTATGGATGTAGCAACTGGGAACGGAAACGTGACAAATGGGAAGCTAATACATGTGACCTCACGGGAACTAAACAGGACCAGCATTTCAGAGCACATGAGCCGAGAAAACGTAACAAGCATGAACATATCAATGAGGTTTTACTGTAACGGTTTGATTTATTGTGCTTGTCTGCTTCTCAATATAACCCTTGGAAAGTAAACAGAACTGCAACGTGTGTTAGAAGTTTTCTTTAATTGGTTTGAATTTACAGCTTTATGTGCCACACTGACTTGTGCACGTGCCATAAACAACAGGGAGTTTCAGGAATAGTGTACCCAAGTAGCTTTGCATATGGAAACTTCACTGTAGGCTCTTTGCAGTCTTTTGTACTCTTTTTTTTTTGCGTCTTTTGTAAGCCCAACAGGTTGCGTCCCCTAACTTTGGGTCCCCCTATTTCTACAACTCTCTAATAAATGCGCCTGTGACAGTTTGCCAATACCATCTAAACAGTACTAATTTCACTTTCTTCACGGGAAACAGTAAAAAAATGCACTTTTTGCGAGTGTGCAGACGATTGCGCGTCTTACATCTTAGTTGCAGTACTCAAATGCGCAAGGAAAGAACAAGGGGTTAAACAAAAGGGGGGGTTAGGTTGGCCTCAGGGGGGGGTTACGACCCCCGAATGTATTAAACTTTGTGGAGAAAGGGCAATGACAGTGTCGCGAATATGATTGAAGTGAGCTTAAGAGAACCACAGGGACCAGAAAGTCAGATGGCAGGAGTGGAGCGTGACTACTCAGTCCAGGGGGCCACCTTGAGAGCTCTGCATCAACAAGCACAGCGAGTGACTGCTGCAGGTGTTGACTATGGCGGCACGAGCAAGAAAGGTCAGGGCGAAGCCAAGACGCAGTTCTCGTTTATGCACAAGGGCGAAATGCCAGGGACTCAGCAAGACACAGAATGGCTCCCGACCAGTGGGCCCGACTTGTCATTCTTAGTCCCTTCCTTCATTTATAGTTTTAATCGCAGGTCGCGTTGACCTTGGGAGGAAGGAGACAATAGTCTTCTGGGGGAGGCGAGGCTCAAGCGGCTCTCCCCGTCGTGTAGTTATGCAACTGCTTATGTTTAATTACTCTTTAAAAACATAGGTGGCGCTCGCTGTGTTACAACAGTATTAGTCTTTTGCTATCTAGTTTTCCTACAGCATCAATTTGCAGTGTGTGTGTGTGTGTATGCATGATGGTTCAGTTGTGCAGGGGCGGTAGTCTTGAGTGATCGAGTGATCCCTTTTGGAGATATGATCACTTTTGCATGATTCGGCACCTGACAAGTCGAAGTGTACAGCCGACAGCATTTCTGACACTGTAGAAAGATCATGTGCTTGGCACAATGCCAGGAACACATATTTCCATTTCGTCAACGGCGCAGACAAGCGAGAGCTGCACCGCCTTTGCCCGATGCTTGTGCAGATGTGTGAGTTGCGAGAGAGAAATCTGGGGACTGCGCCTAGGTACTACGGAGGAGTACACGCTTTGCTCCGTTTGTCCCAAGCCAATGGCAATGCACACTACGCGAGAACCGGCGCTTAACTTCTGTTCAAATGGGATTACAGTAGCTGATACAGAGTCAGTAATGGGGAAGCATACAAAACAACAAATTCACAGTAACAATGAGTCATTACTCATTGATCTGGGGCCGCTAAAGTGGCATCAGTTAAACCCCTCCCTCAGTGCTTCGAGGGACCCTGAAACGATTTTGACAATCTTGTACAAACGTACTCAGTCGTTAGAGTAGGTGCGTCTGATCATTAATTGATGCATCTAAGTGCTCTGCATAAAGTGTGTAATTTATTATAAGCTTTTAAAAATGTACATCGCCACTGATCGCAGCACGCCACTCCCCTGAGTTTTCAGCCACCCCTGACCAAGTCATGTGAGGTGACCATATGAGATCAGTAGGACGAGCTACCTAATCGGCTGCCCAGAGCGCGTTATTGATAATTTTTACCACTTTATGGTCAACAAATGTTGTTCGTAATAGTTGGAATATTGGTTAATTTGTTTCTATAAAAAAAGTAACAGAAAGAGAATGCACAAAGACAATTTATCACTACACCCAAGCACTTCCGGCACAGAGCAAGTGTCATCTGCTTGTGTTACAATGTGCTCTGTGTTGACAAGAGCTGCGCAGTCAGTGTTGGTCTTCATGTTTTTTTTCACGAGCACCATGGTTCACCATTGTTGCGTTGTCGGCTGCAAACGTAGCGATTGGCAACGTGTCAAGCTGCGACATCGTGTCCCCCTGAAAGGCAGCAGACGAGCGGAGTGGCTGCAGCACATCGAACTGTCGGTATCCAATCGGAGCCAGCATCTACGAGTTTGCAGCCGTCACTTCACACCGAAGGATTACTATCACAATAGAGTTTAGCGTGTCCGGTATTTGGGTAAACGCAAGTGCAAAGGGACTTGGCGTTTTACGGGATGAGCGGAGGCACAAACATGAACTTCCTGCACAGTGCAGCCACCTGGTGGCACAAAGCTCAACCAAACACAGAGCTAATATAGCAGTAACCAAGTGTATTCTACTTTGCTGCTGGCGTAAATATTTGGCAGGAGCGTAATCTTCAACACATTGTCTTTTTAAATGTTTAAAATGTTTTACACTTGGTTACAGCAATATCTGCTCTGTGTTTGGCTGTTTAAGTTCTGCGCCACCAGGTGGCTGGACCGTGCAGGCGGCTCATGTATGTCTACGTTAAAGCTCCTATATCACAGCGGTAGTAGTATGGAGGGGCTTTAGTTTATACCTCCGCCCATCCGTGAAAGCGCCCAGCTCGCCTGTGGTTACCAGAACACCAGACATGCTTGGTGCTGTGACAGAACGCTCGCAATGCACGCTGCTTGGATAGCTCTCGCTGAGGATTGACAGCCAGGCAGCTAGTGGAGAGGTTGGAGAGGCTTCGCGCACTGGCTCGAAGACCATCGAAAGTAGACGACATGATGTCACATTATGACATAGAGCCAGTGAAGGCGGAGCTTAGCCCCGATCACTCGGCCAACGAGTAGAGGAGAAAAAGCACGGCTAGGGAAGAGGGTAACTTGTAATCGTCCGTAGCTCTCTTAATACAGTATAGACCACTTATAACGTAACCGCTTATAGTGCAGGACCGGATATAATACGGTCTTTTCAGACTCCCGTTAATTTTCCCATAGCACTCTATGTATACGCGTATCGCTTGTAGTGCAGTTGCGGCACACGAAATACCGGTTACAGTGCGGTTGCCTGGAAGTTTGGCAGTCAACCTAGAGGTAAACGCTCCCTCAAGCCACAAATACCGTATTTACTCGAATTTAACCCACACGTTTTTTCCGATAAAATAGGTCCAAAAATTGCGAGCGAGTTAGAATCAAGTACAACCCTAAATCTGCGTTACCATATAGCTGTCGGCATTTCAAAATGGCCGCCTCGCACGGACGTTGAGCCTAGCTACTCTCGAGCCTAGCTACCGTAGCTTCCTCCATGTGCTGCAGTACACGTGCTTAGGCAATGGTCTACCGTCTGTCTTCACGTTCTCTGCGTCTGCTTTATCAGCATGAAGTACCGAGTTCATCATGATGCCGCATTTAAAAGGAAAGTGATCATGTGTGCGGAGACGGACGGAAATCGGGCCGCATCACGGGCGTTCGGAGAATCCGAAACTTGTGTTCCGGACTGGCACAAACAGAAGGAGAGAATTTTCACCAGCAAAGCAATGCGGTACGGTTTCAGTGGACCGAAGCAGGACGTAATCTGTGACGATCCACTTCGGTGATACGATCGCCTTGGCCCTATCTTGAAAGAAATCTGTGACAGGGAACGTCTGCCGCGCGGCGTGTTTTCGCCGCTTATAGGTCGCGTTGAAGCGAGAGGCATGATAGCACGAAGGTCAATTCGCTCACCGCGCTTCGTCACTCGAGCGTTTTGACAGTTCGTTTCCGTGGTCAACAAGCGAGATGTGTTCATGTTTGCTTGTGCGCGCGTGACACCGTGCTTGTTAATTTATTTAGCAAGTGAATACAGAACCTAGAGCACGGTGACAGTGATGGCAGAAATGCACCTGGAGTGTCCATTATCGCAAAAAATAGTTGTTTTGGGTATAGTGTGGTACCGCTTATAGTGCGGATATTCGAGACTCCGGCGACTCACGTTATAAGTGGTCTACACTGTTATGAGAAGGTCCACTTAAATTGTGACGCGAATGTTTTACTGTAGTTGTACCCTACACATCTGCAAAATTTGTCTGGACCGTTTCAGCGACCTTTTCACTCTGGGTCACTTTGTTCCCATTGGCAGGAACCATACACATCAAGCCTGCTGGTGAAGCATAGGCAAAGATCATAATTATAACAATGTGCCATTATTCATTGGTCTACGGCTGCTAAAGCGGCATCTACCTAAGCCCCCACCCCCGCGCTTCATGCCGGATCATTTCACTCCCCTTGGCAGGAACTTTCCGTGTAGGGCCTGGTGGTGAAGCATAGGTAAAAACAACTACTGCAGAAGTGAAAGGCGGAAATGATATAATCATCATCAGCAGCAGCCTATTTTTATGGCCGCTGCAGGACGAAGACCTCTCCTAGTGATCTCCAATTACCCCTGTCTTGTACTAGCTGATTACAACTTCTGCCTGCAAATTTCCTCATTTCATCGCCCCACCTAATTATCTGCCATCGTTGACTACCTTTCTCTTCCCTTGACACCCATTCTGTAACTCTAATGGTCCACCAGTTATCTGCCTTATGCGTTACATGACCTGCCCAGCACCATTTTCTGCTCTTAATGTCAACTAGAATATCAGCTATCCCCGTTTCATCAACACCACTCTCTTCCCGTCTCATAACGTTAAGCCTAACATGTTCAATTGCATCACTCTTTGCGTGGTCCTTAAGTTGTTCTATAATGACATAATAATGCAAATTTTAAAAAAAGTGAAAAAAAAAAGAATTCATCGACAATTACAATAGTCCCTAATGCGAAATTTGAGTGCAGCTGTATATGTGTTTTCATTTCGCAATATATTGGCTGGCGCAGACAATCTGTCTTGTGTGGCACATTGCAAATGGAGCGAAGTGGTGGCACAGCCGAGGTGGCGCAGCCGCCTCGCTAATCTGGAGATCGCGAGAGCCGGCGCATGGGTGACGCGTGGGCACGATTCGCAGCAGCCGCTGCTGACAAATCTACCACACGACGCGCGCTACTCTGGCGCCGTCTCGTAGCCATAATCGCCGCACTACACTTTTCCCTTCTCACACTTTCGCCATACTCTCCTCTCCACTTTCCTGCTCGCGTCTTTTACCCCCGCTGCGATCTGCGTTCACTGCCATCTTTCGCTGTGCTCGTTTGCTTGGTCATGCCGCCGCCGCTGCTCACAGCAGGAACGGGCGTCTAAGAGCTGCACTCTAAACAGCATTTGAACACGCATTTGAACTACTGACCAACCAATCACGAGCACTGTGCTGTGACCACTACGCCACGACAGACTTCTTTTTTTTCATGGTAGTATTTATTACAATGCAAGATAAACCAAGGGAAAGCTTACTCCGAAGTATTTACCTGCGGTCGCGTAGTGCAGCTCAGCTAGGGACAAACGGGCGAAAATATGTTGGGCGTCTGCGGTCCCCCTATTTTTCTCTGACAACCCATGCATGCGCATGCGCGTCAGAAAAACGCAGTGTATCGCTCGCGTGTCTGCACCATTGCCAAAACAGAAACATGTGCCAGGAACACTGTTGGATGTATACACAGAAGTGTCTGATGCCGAGTCCTACAAGTAGCACCTAAATAAGATTTCAATATTGTGTGTCATTGCTTTCATTTATGTACAGTATATTGCACATTAGTCACTTGCAAAGCTGAACTTTTGAGCATACCTCACATACGATAGCAATGCTAACTAGATATTTTAACAGAGAAAGACAAAAATGTTTAGTAAAAAAAAAAAGGGCTAGCCCTGTGGTGCTTCCGGTGAGGTGCCTAGAATAGGTTGACTGTTTCGCTCAGCAGGTATAGCAGCAAGCTGTAATATATGGCTTTCCAGTGGACAAGCAAGGAAGGAAGGAAGGAAGAATTGAAAATGTTTATAGAACATGCCTGTTAAAAGGATATCTCTCCATAAAGCATCTCTGGTTAGTAAAGAAACAGTAAACATTTTCACAACATTTAATAAAATGACACCATGGCCCACAGCATTCATGACCACCCACAAAGCTGCTTTTAGCTGTTTGCCAAAAAATTTCAAAGTGTTTGTTTTGTTCCAATTCAAACCATTTTAGGCTTTTGGTCAAATCAATTCATAATTAGAGACGTACAAATATTCACAATTTCGAACATGAATTGGATAGACCTTGCTACTTGATTCATATTTGATTCGAGAATTCACTATTCGAAATTGTAGAATATTTGTTTCTGTTTGAATATAAGAAATAAGAACACTTGGAATTTTCAGGGAGAAAGACTGATGCAAATAATGACTGCTCCAAATGATTCTGCTGTTTGAGAGCTGTGCTTCCTGTGCAGAGAAACCAGTTCTTGAGAAAGCTCATTTTGCAGGCACCTTATTTTCAATATTTTCCGGTCGTTCAACAAGGATGCCTCACCTTTACACAGCTTTTTCTCACTTACAAGCTCCTCAGTTGACCGGATGTATAGTTGTGAATGGTATAGCATGAATCATATAATGTAAACAAGCCTCCTTATCAAACGGACTGGACATAATGTTTATATTTTACTGCATTTAGAGATTTTTAAAAATATTCTGCATTTGAAGGTCGTTTTTCATGAATATTTGTATTTGATTCAATTAGGAAACTTCACATTCAAACACCCCTTGTGGTGTCGCGGACCTCTAGGTCAAGGGTTTTGGCTTTAAAGGATGGTACGGTGTGTCCCTAGCGTTCATGCAACCATTCAAAGCGATGTCACTGAACTCGGTATATACAGAGCACCTTATAACGCAGCGTGCAAGACAGCGACAGCAACAGGAGCAGCAGCAGCAGCAGCCGCAGTAGAAAAGTCGAAGGAAGAGGCAAAGAAAACTTCGTATTAAGACACCCCATTCTACTACACTTGCCATCTTCTGAATTGTTTCAGGTTTCATATTATGACTCATTTGATATCAGTGAAAAGCCAGAAAGAATCCTTCTGTTTTGCTTCTGCTGTCTCCAGTGCCGATGAATGAGCATTCCTGGTTCACTCTAGGCACCGTGTAGCTGTCATACGGCGCCAGACAGCACAGTTAACAGCATCACCAGTAGTGGGAATGTCACCCACGGCACATGAAGCAGACAACATTGTGGAGAAGGAGTGCTGGGCGCACGCTGTGAGCACTGTCTTTGTCCATGGTTTTAAAAAGTTCACATTTCTTAAAGGGACACTAAAGGCAAGTAGTAAGTGAAGAAGGACTTTTAAAATACCGTTCCAACAGCCTCGCAGCATTTGTTTCGTGCCAAGAAAAGACTTGGTTTATGAGAAAATTGCATCCGAAAGGTCCGCATACCTTTAGCGTAATTCAAATCACCTGCCTCCCAAGTGGGGAGTGGTGACGTTGCATCACTGCCCTTTACTGCGGTTGGTGAGTAAAATGGCGCCCGAGAGACGGCGCTGTGGTTTCCTGCGCAAAACTCAAATGCATGGCCATGGAGAAACCAAGCCATGACAGAGCGTTAAATATGCCGCTGCAGCTGCTCATGGTCAGGTGACACACGTGGACCTTTTGACCGCCCGCGTCGTTGCCAAGGGTAACGTAAATGAGTTCTTTTTTTTAAAATCAAATAGAACTAGACAAGTAGCATTTTCTTTCACCTTATAATTCAATGCAATGATCTTTTTATTACGAGTGGTTGAGTACTAGTGACAGAATTATAATGTGGAGTGCCTTCGTCATCGGGCTAGTACTTGAATGTCCTAGGGGAGTCTCTAATGGTGTCCTGCATTTACCTCAATTACTCGATTACTAAAGCTCTGTTCATGTCATATTCGTTTAGCGCGTGGCTCAGCTGAATAAAGGCATCGAGACAACAGCTGTGTAGCTGCCTTTCTAAGTGGTGGAGGCTGCTTTCGATCCCCTCGACCTCTATGACGTCGAGTTCCACTGGAGCTTCGTTCAGGTCGCTGTTTGCTCCACCTGTCTACTGCCATGACCCAAGTACTGCAACCCAGAGCCTCCGGCATCACCCCCTCTGCCCGCCAACCAGCCGCCTCCACATGGACCGTTACCGCCCGGCAGCGTGACCCCACTGTATTCTGTGGTCTCCCGCGCGATGATGTCGAGGACTGGCTGGAGAACTATGACCGAGTGAGTGGGTACAACCACAGGGACGACCCTCAAAAACTTCGCCACGTCACCTTATATCTGTCCGATGTCGCGAAGACGTGGTTCTTTAACCATGAGAGCGCCTTGCCCGATTGGACCACCTTCCAACAACAAATACGGAAGATTTTTGGAACACCAACCATCTGTTCTGAAGTTTCAAAGAGAAAGCGCGCATGCAACAACCAGGGGAGACATACACTTCGTACATTGAAGATGTCCTTTCCTTTTGCCACCGCGTCAACACGGCAATGAGCGAGCCCAATTGCGTTCGACACATTTTAAAAGGGATTGGACACATTTATTGCACTGGCGGTCAAAAACCCCACTACCGTGGACAATTTCATTGCAACCTGCCAGCATCTGTATACACTACAAGCCATCCGGTTACAGCCAGACGTCTGTGACACACGACCCTCTTCGGATGCCGATTTGCGCACGTTGATTCGGGCTGTCCGCCGCGAAGCGCTTCAAGCACAAGGCCTGTCGTGCTCTGCTGTTCCTCAAGCTCACTTTTTGTCAACTGGTCTACGAGACATTATCAAAGATGAGCTGTCTTCCTTGGTTTACGGTGTGAGCCCCGACCTTCCGACACCGCCAAACCCGCCAGCCACGTACGCACAAGTAGTTCATGCTCGATGCCTTTATTCGGCTCAGCCGAATAAAGGCATCGAGGCAACAGCTGTACTGTTGCCTTTCAATATTGATGCTTTAGACATTCTCAAGCACTAACCTATCACTTTAGCTTGACTCAATATTTGCCTTTAGCGTCCCTTTAACAACTTATTACATGATTATAAGATCAAGGTGTGCAAAAGAGACAGTGGATATAGTGTCTGTGGGAAATTCAGAGTGCAATTTTTAGAGTGTGAGGTGAATGAAATATGTTATACATCTTAAAGTTGCAGCTCCCTCTCTGCACATGCACATTTATGGTGTCATGGGAACTGTAGGCAGCTATTAAAATGAAGGAAAAGGGGCAAGACTGCTGAGTTTCAGCGATTTACACCATGGCCTTGTCAACTCAAATGATGCAAACCTGAATATAACTGCTGCACACTGACAAAGGCAAATTCCTGCATTTTCGTAGTCGTGTTTTCATCTCACCATTTTAACACACTCACTGCGGCAGCACTTTTTGACGTGTCGATTTCTGTGCATCATGACTCACCAGTGGATCACATGTGGTATATTCTTCAGCTTCACTTTGACCCACCACAGATTCACTGGTGATTAGTGGTGTGCGAATATTCAAAAAGTTCGAATATTTTCGAATATTATATTCGTAATATTCATATTATATTCGAAAAATAGATATTCAAAGATATTCGAATATTCGGTTTGATATGAATATTTGAATCAAATCAAATATATTGTTGGCTGTGCGGGAGCGAACACGGTTCTTAGCATTTTTTTTACAGCGAAGCTGTTCAGGGCTCACCTTTCGATCGTCGCGTCCGGCAATAGAAAAAACTCTCATTGGCCGTCTGCTGTATGTGCAAGTGAAAGCGCGCGAGGGACACGCGTTTTTACGGGGAATGAACGCACGGCGGAGAGTAAATGCGACTTCCCAGTGGAAGGGGACTGGTGGGCGAGTAGGGCATCGAGGCACTCTTGACTGTGCGTGTGCGTGCCCGCTCTCCCACTGCGGTGCATGCGCGCAGCCCTGCCGGCCTCTGCCTCCGACTCTCTCTGGGCTCTCGCCTGCCTCTCCCCTAACAGTGTCGGCAACGGCGTTTAGCCGTTCGTCACGTAGCCAGCGTTTTGACAGGGGTTGTGTGCGGTCACACAAACAATGCGCACAACTGTTGTCGATGGCGGCGGCATTTTGCCCGCATTCGCCCCAAACGCGCGCAGCGTTGGTGACGTGTTTATGAAGAAGTACACCCTATGATGGTGCACCGTAGCGACCATAAGGCCATGGTCCCTGTGGTCACTAAATAAATGAAAACCACCGGATCATATATAGCTCGCATTATTTAATAGTTAAAATAACCAATTACACCATCATATCTTAATAGTCATAAATGGAAATACATAATTCCCACCATAGTACAGCTTCGTTGGTCTTCCATCTCCACCCCAGTGGAAGGGCTGACAGTTTTATATTTAATCTAAGAATATTGGGGCGATTTCGTGTTGAATTTTGTTATGATTTCGTGCTGCTAGCGAAATTTTGCCTGTACAGCACACTTAGCCACTAAACGTCTAAACTTTGCGGGAAAGCAAGCCTCTCAGTGGCAAGGGGCACGGGTTTGCGGACAGCCAGGGTACACCTTACTTTTTTCTTTTCTTTTCTTTTTTTTTTTTTGCAGCGCCACCACCAATACTGAGCTAATTACTTGGCAGCAAGTGCGATGAGTGACGACTGGTACAGGGTCAAATGCCTCCTAGTTTACGGGCATTTGATGCAGTATAGTAAGGCCCAGGCTGGCGAGGACAGCTAATGGGAATTACTAAATTTGTCAAGTTCACGTGAGACAAGTACACAATGTTTTAGTATAATGGCTTACTAGTCTAGTTTTTAACATAGACAGTGCAGTAGCAATGTTCCAACATAACAAATGAACCCAACTTGCTAATATATGCATGTGCATATCATTATTCGATATTCGATTCAATATTCGAAGCTAAGTATTTGTATTCGATTCGTATTAAATAATTTTGATATTCGCACACCCCTACTGGTGAGTCAACTCATTTGTAACCTTCTCAAGCTCCAGAGGAATGGTGCCACAACATGTCCTATCACAAGCAACAAAATTTTTCCCCTCTGTTGATTTTTCACAAACATGTCACTGCACATTGCAGCAAAGACGTGCACAGCCACACAGGGAGAATCGCTGCCATGACCCACCTGCGACCCATCTAGCAGTGAATGTGGTGACATGAAAACATCCACGGCGCTTTACCTTACAAGCATCTTTCGCAGCTGAATGATGATAAGTTGCCCCATTTATTGTGGGAGCCAGCTTGGACATGGACACGGGCATGATGGTGACGGCTGTGGAATCCCCTAAGATAGCAACTGCCCAGCCGGGTGTCGAGCATGTTCTCCTAATGACCCAGGTGATCTTCAACCTTGCTGTCATTACAGTTACAGTAACTTCACCATCATTACAGTTGTACTACAGGGGCCTCACCTAGCACAAACTAGGAGTTGGTGCAGTAAAAAAGAATGCGAGTAAGGTTAGTTTCTTACCTCACGGAAGCAAGAACTTTGTTAATTGGTCAGGAGAGTAACAAGTTTGTAAGATAGAGGGTGAGAACAGAAGGAACACAGGAAGGAATCAGCTATGGATAAAAAGAAAAATGTGAGGCAATGCTATGAACCCCATGTACAGTTAGAAGAGTTATATTTCAATGTGGATTAATGTCCATGTGTTTAAGACTGTCCATGCCAGGATAACTGTGGCTTAGGAGTGCATGCGATTGTCTCCCGTGGTCGGGCTTGGGAGTGTAGCAAAGGACAAGGTCTTGGTGGCAGTGGGATCATGAATGGAGGCGCAGTGACTTTGGTGCTCCAGAGTGCACAAGGAAGATGATGGTCATGCTGTGTGCAGCTGCTGTAAACTTGACGTATGCTATCTGGCAATGCATGCCTCTTTATGACGCCCAAAGGAAAGCGGGCTGCCGTATGTTGTCGATGGTAAGCTTGTGATGATTGGACTGGGCTTGTTCAATGGATATAGCCATGGCACCGGTATCAGAATGTTAGTGGGGCTTGGGAAGAATGATGCAGTGTTGCTCTTGGGTGTGCACTTCCGAGGCGCATGGTGGCAATTTGAAGTAATAATTGTGCAGTTAAACCTCGATGTAACGAAGTTGGTCAAATCGGCACTTTAATTCATTATAATGAAATTTCGTAATATTGAAATTCAACCTTTTATGCAAATAAGCACAGTCACAAACAAATTTTTTTCACACGGAAGGAGCTGTAAAGGTTTCTAAGGTATCAGGCAAACGAAAAAAACAAATTTCAACTAAAAAAATTTCATTTTGTTGAATTTGAGAGTTGGTGACCAAAGATACAGTTTTTTGCCGTGACGACGATATCTTCACATTGGGGGCATGAAGCGAAGCCTGTGAAGCATTTGCGTCCACTCCGCCACTGCGGCTGACAGTGTCATCCGCAGTGGGACGACACTATGTATGCACTCCGCCACACGGACACCTGTGTGCAGCCGCAGACCACCTAGAGGAGCAGACTTATGCTCACCTGCCTCCTCCATCTAGTGCACACTCGCCCCCTCCATTCCCTGCTCGTGCGGGAAGACCGTGTGCATCAAGCCTACAGCCTACTCTGCTCCCCCTCACACACTTTCCCTCACAGCCACAGCATACGGCGCGTGGGGTGCAATAGGATTTTATCACACATGAACTTTATACAGAACATGACGGTGAGAGTCTCGCTACTACTCTGCTCTGTTTTGGCAGCAAGTCTCTGTCACGCAGAGACCAATTTGAGGGGTGTGTCTGCAAGCAGCCACATGTAATTCAACTATTGAATCATCTGTGTCCCTGCCAGTTTCCACTTATTGCCTCGGTATTTCTTTGCAGCAGCAGTGAAATTTTGTTATATTGAAATCATATATAAACACACTTTGTTATATTGAGGTTCAAAATACATGGTGTTCTATGGACAAGATGTTATACAAAGGTAAATACTTTGTTATATTGAAAATTCTGTTATATTGAAGTTTGTTATATCAAGGTTTAACTGTATTTGCATTCAATGACCTTCACAGCTTGTCATATGGAGTCTGACTTTCATAGTAGGCAACATAAATGCATGGTTAGAAATCGAACATGCGATTGTGCTTCACCAATACCTGTGCCGGCCTACTGAAAGCAATGTTGCTACATGTTTGAAAATCAATACCACAAATATTTATGCGAAAGACAAAATAAAATATTCATGCAAGAAACAAAAAGTGTCTGCAAAGGGCTCTGGAAGGCTGCATTTCTTGCGATGAACACCATAACCCTTGCATCCGTATGCTTGTAATGCCTACATCGATCACACAGGCTCAATCCTTCTTCATATCAGTAGTGACAGCCTCAGCTATTCCATCATAGAAGTGGAGCTGTCAGCACTCAGCATTCTGAAGCAGTCTACTTCCCAAGAACTGAGTCCAATGCCACTTAGCTTCAGTGATCATAGGAGAATAGGTGTATTCAGCAAGGCATGGGTGACGGCCACAAAAGACAAACAGAACATGTCACAATGGGCGAGCATGATTCTTGGCGTAGAGGGTTACGCTTGTTTGTGAGATAACTATTTGGTTGACATTACATTCAGTGTCTCCTTTCCATACCTAGGTCTTGTATATATTGAATCAGTTGTGTTTGTGGCAACCTTTCTAATGTTTAAAGTGGAAAAAGTCACTTAACCGCAAGCCTTTTAAAACTACGGCAAAACCGCTGATCATGCCTTGTGCCCTGCGTTTCTTCTCTGGACTTGGGCTTGCCTCACATGCCATAGATGACCTGGTGGTGCTTTTCACGAAAGCACTGGTGGCACCATGCGATGGCCACACGGTACCTTGTAGGTAAGGTCCTTCGTTTTCAGACTTTATATTTGTTTAAATTCGGGGAGTAAAAATTGAATGTTATTTTTAAAGAGGAAAAATGTGGAGAAATTGGGGTTTTGCTGTCTGGTAGCCTGAAATTCAGAATTTAATGGTAATTTTACCAAGTAATTAACACAGGCAATGGTCTTTTTTTAAATGCAAACATATTTAAACATAAGAAATCACTCACAGGAGCATGTAATGGCAAAGAGAGCTACTTGTAAGTCATGTGACGAACTCAAGCATACAAATCGTCGTTGGCAGGCATTATCTATACTTTTAAAAGAAACAACATGAACAAAACAACTAATACAGACATTTTTGGCGATCCCTTCATTACTTTATTCTGTGCACTTACTTATTTTTTACTTATAAGTAAAAAATTACAGTAGTGAACACGGGCATACTTCTAAAGAGGTGACATGGTTTTCCTAGCCTAAGCCCTTGTTGATGTACATTATCATATGCATTTTGAGCATTTCTGCATCCATCCTACACCTGTGGGCCCTTTCTTCCTTTTCTGATGTCCTGTTTTACTGCATTACGTCATACACTCTTGCAACAAAATTAATGGAATGCCAACTAGCCCAGAAATCTGCTACCCTTCTTTGAACATGACATAGTTGAGTAAACGACCTCTCAACATCACAGTTACGATTTGCAATGCAAAGTAACATCAGCGTTGCATTTGCTTCCTAATGCCTTAACGCCGTTTACATGTACGTTACCTGCGGGAAGTGCAATGCGATGTGCCATTGGCACGTTCATGCAAACGCGGCTAATAACAGGGCAGCAAGCTTCCATTCACTCAAAACTGGTAGGTGCTGAATATATTATATATCCTGAGGATTGCTTGAGAGTTAAGCGAAAAAGGAAGCATATATCATATTCATACATGATTAATATTATTATTGTTGCACAAAAAATACATTGGCCACTTGCCTGCACAAGGTGGGCAGTGTTCACTGGTTTTATAACACTTGCATTTATTCTTACCCTTTATGAAAGAGCAAACTTCGGGGCGCATTGCACTTCCTCTCTCCGGTGGACATTATCATATGCATTTTGAGCATTTCTGCATCCATCCTACACCTGTGGGCCCTTTCTTCCTTTTCTGATGTCCTGTTTTACTGCATTACGTCATACACTCTTGCAACAAAATTAATGGAATGCCAACTAGCCCAGAAATCTGCTACCCTTCTTTGAACATGACATAGTTGAGTAAACGACCTCTCAACATCACAGTTACGATTTGCAATGCAAAGTAACATCAGCGTTGCATTTGCTTCCTAATGCCTTAACGCCGTTTACATGTACGTTACCTGCGGGAAGTGCAATGCGATGTGCCATTGGCACGTTCATGCAAACGCGGCTAATAACAGGGCAGCAAGCTTCCATTCACTCAAAACTGGTAGGTGCTGAATATATTATATATCCTGAGGATTGCTTGAGAGTTAAGCGAAAAAGGAAGCATATATCATATTCATACATGATTAATATTATTATTGTTGCACAAAAAATACATTGGCCACTTGCCTGCACAAGGTGGGCAGTGTTCACTGGTTTTATAACACTTGCATTTATTCTTACCCTTTATGAAAGAGCAAACTTCGGGGAGAAATCGGGTTTGACCCAATTTTGAAAAAAAGCTTGTTCGGGGTGCAAACATAGGGAATTATCGGGTTTTACCCAAAAATGAAGGACACTACTTATAGGTGTTTAACCTCTTTCAAGAGGGTACAGTGTGCATACTTATCTTCTTCCACGAAAGTAAAGTAACATTCTGACAGGGTGAGTGGCATCACGGCTTTGAAACCAGCTTTTGGGCAGCTAAAGTGCAATCACAATCAATGGCACCCCATACCTCTTCATATTCCTTTGATAACATAATGCCAGATATGCATGCTAAACAATACTTAACTGTAAGTACAACTTGATGGTTGCTCAAGCAGCATGTCAGATGGCAGCATGACAATGGGAAAAAATGAAGTGCCATTTGTTTTCATTGGAAAAAGCAGTCCTAAAAATCATTAAGTATGTTATTACCAGCGAAGTCAACATCTCCAACAAGCTTTGTCTTGCCTGAGGCTTCGTCCCACACCCTTGTGATGCCTACATCAATCACACAGGCTCCATCCTTGATCATATCAGCAGTGATAAGCCCCGGCACACCAGTGGCTGTGATCACAATGTCAGCCATCTTGGCCAATGCTTTCAGGTCGGATGGACGGGAACGACTATGGCAGCTGGACACCGTTGCATTGCCTGGATGAAATGAATAAGAATCAGTCTCCCAAAAAACATTCAGCACTATCATTTTTCATCCCTGAAGAAAGAAGGCACATGAAGGTAACGACAGTGTAATAGTATTCAGAACAATCAGGAAGCTGGAAAAGGGACTGAAATGTGTATGCATCACATTTGCTCATCTTCTCTTCTGTGACTGAAAAATGCTATTAGATTTTCACTTCTCTTGGTTTCACCTTCCTGTTGTGCATGCGTCCCTGTCAGAGGATTTAAATTTAATATCAGAACACAGAGATTATTGCAAAGTGAGAGCCTCATATATGGACTGCATTGAGAACATGGTGTCTACAGATGTAGCATAGGACCTAACCTTTAGATGAGCCAAGCTGGTGGCAGCAACACCCGCCAGCAATTGAAAAATTGCTGTATAGTACAGTCACAACTACAGGTCCAGCTTGCTCTGGCCAACTTGAGCTATGTGCGGTCTTCTCCACAACCCATAATGTAGTAGTGGGGAAATGGCAGGCGAGCGCTGGCATGGCACATAAGCAGAAGCTAAACCGAAACTGGTAGACCATGACACACCACACAAGATTTGTGACCTTGCTCTCGAAGGCCTGCGTGAGGTGAGGAGGAGGGAGGGGGGCACCTGGGGGGTCAAGGTGATCATCTTAAGTGACAGCAGGAACATCCTTAAGTGACTTGTGGGAATGCCAAGGGTTGGCACAGTACTGGAGACAAAGATTCAAAGCAGGTTCCCTAGTGACCATGACGTGGGGAAGTGTGAATGGACTGGGTACCAGAACTTGTCGGCAGTGCCAGTAACAAGGCCATAGGCATGCTGACGAGTGAGGATTAGGCAACAGAGTGCTCTGTCTCAAAAATTCCTGTCCTGCTCACATCGAATAGCATATACCTGGCTGCACACTTAAGTGTGGTCAAACAGCACAAAAGTGCTCTTGCAACGCAAGCCTCAACCAAAGGCCACTTGCTACCACCAAACCTACTACACAGTGTCCAAGTCTTAAATGATAAGGCACACTGATATAATCTCGACCGGGTGAGGTGGGTCGTCACCGCAGGAATCAGGAAACGACGATGAAGGCGGGCATCGTGATGATGAAAAATAGAAAAAATTGTATTCACTTCATTGGTACATGGTTTTGACTCTATCCGAGTCTCGAGCGGTTCTGATTAACATGGGGGCCAGGACGGCCTTAAATCCCCTCGTGGTGGCCGGCATTTCCTTCGGGGAAGTCCTCTCTCCGGTGGTCAAGTTGACGACCTCCTCGCCCTCGGGTCCTCCTTCTTGGTAGCTCGCCGTTTTCGTCTGCTCCGTAGAGGTGAGAGCTCTCTCGGGGCTGAAGGGGATTATCTTGTCACGGGAAAAGCGCTGGGGCTTGCTTCCCACATTGGAGAGATGCAGATTCCAGGCATAACCTGCCGATGACTCCTTCGGGGAACTTGTGGAAGTGTCAGACCTCTGTCGGGCGGTCAAGTTGGCGACCTCCTCTCCCTCGGGTCTTCCTTCTGGGTAGCTCGCTGTTTTCGTCTGCTCCGTAGAGGTCAGACGCTCTCTCGGGGATAAAAAAGGATTATCTCGTCACGGGAAAGGCGCTCGAGCTTGATTCCCACATTTGACAGGTGCAGTTCCAAGCCGATCATAACAACACGCTGGCTACACCCTGGCTACACCCTGAGAGAGGATGTGTTCGCCAAAGACGTGACTACAAGAGGAGCCCATACCATTATGCTTTGGACAGTTATGGCAGTGAGGAACCAGACAACACAAGAATGGAAGTCGACGGTGAAGCCAAGGACTTACAGGAGTCCCTTACAACTGTGGTCACTGCTCAACATGCCACACAAGAGTTAACTGTGACTGACAGTTAACACATATGGGAGTGTTCAGATACTACAACTACATGAAGCACAAATACCTCATGCCACACATTAAGACCTCCAAGGCATAGAAAATGCCCAACAATGATGACTGAGCCCATGCCATATTGCTGTTCCCCTGAGATTTTTCACACAAAGTGAGGATTGACGGTCACCAATAATCTTTTCCCCTTTCCTTTTTCCATCTTATTTACATCGCTCCTCTATATAGGTTTCTGAGCCACTTTTTTTTGTATAAAAATTTCTCATTAAAACTGTGTCATGGAATCTGAACCACTGTCTACAGACTATGAAAGCCAGTATTTTTCTCTGATGATGAGGTTTTATTCATGACCCAATTGGTGAAAAGGGGAGTTTTTCTGGATTGTAAGGTATTTAAAATAGCGACAAAAACGAACTCGGGTTAAAAGTTAGACATTCGCAGTGAAAATTTGACATTCATATAGTCATTTCGTCGTTAAAAGTTTTGCAGCACCCGGTTAAACATACCCATCAATATATAACATATATTGATGGAAACATATGACCTCATCAATAAATGATGAGGTTATATGTCCAAAAGCCATGGATGAGCTATGAGGCACTGGAATAATTTTGAACACTTAAGGTGCTTTAACATGCAGGCAAATCCACAGGAGTGACAAAAAGATTGGTAGACTTCTAGCGATTCCTCCAGCTCTGAACTCATTTACTGCAACAGCACCAGGCTCTCAAAGAAGACACTGCCATCTACTAGAGAACAATTTCCTTGCGATGTGCCCAATGCTGTGCTTGTCTGTTACAGTAAATGCCTGTTGTGGCCTCCAAAATACATGCACAAACACCATCATTCTCAGAGTATGTGTGGTACAGAATACTCAACACAAATTACCAAGCACCAAAACTGCACGTTTGTGCAGTGGTTAGCGGGTCCAGCTCCCAAATGCACATTGCCACAGGGACATGAATTCGAAATCTCGCAGTAGTGGGCTAAGTTTTGTTTTTCTTTGCCCTATGGTGAGAGTGAGGAGGGGGCCTGACGACAAGGATGATGGCCATAATCATAATGGAAAGGGTGGACATAGCAAACCGTTTCAAGTATTTAACTTCTGTCATAGTAAATGTTCTCTGCTCAGTTAAGAAAGTAATGACATAGAGCCATGAAACATATTTTTTTTTACATATCCACTATGAAGTTCAATGAACTGATAATTTTATTATCAATCTTTTACTTTTGTTTCATTTTCCAATTTGAAACTAGAGTAGATCAGACAGAGCAAGATGGTCGATCTAATAAGTTCTTTAATCAGTCATTGCCATTGCAGAATTGTCAGCAGGTGCATAGTCCAGAACATTGAAAACACCGTCTCAGATTTTTATCCATCTTTTTTTCTTAACCACTGCTTTTGTTTCACAGCAAAGTATACAGGTCATCTGTATTCACTTTACCACATTTGCAAAGGTCAATAACTGTTGGGGCACCTTTTTTGTTCCAAAGATCTTTGGTCTTGTCACTTTGCGCTGACCTTTGATAATGTGCCCACCTTCAGCTCCGGAGAATCAGACTGCCATCATAAGAATGACTGAGATTTGCTTTTCTGATTGTAGCGATATAATCATCTCCCATTGATGGCAATAAATCACTGCACAGAGGTATGAAGAGGCTGCAAATTTTTCTAAAATCAAATTTTATTAGCCCACTCCTTGCTGCATTTCATCAATGTAGAAATATTTGCACATACAGTTTAGTGAAAGTATCTGCATCCCGAACAGCTCAAAAATTTCAAAGAAAATGAATTTTCAGGATACACTTGGCATCTGAGCAAACAATATAGTTGAGATTTGGCAAGTTGCTGATATCATGACATTAGTGTGATTAACACTTTTGTGAGCTGATGCTGTTAAATTTCGGAGTGTGCCACATATCTGGTGCCAAATTCTCCCAACTTAAACTTTACAAACCACTTCTTAACACTAAACATTGAAAGCGACAAGCGCCTTAATGGTTCGAGAAGAAATTCACAACCCAGGTTTTTAAGAGATGGTAAATTTTGTGCTGACACATTTATGCAAGTTTTCAGGGAAAAAGATCACAAAAATTCTCATCACATTTTAGAAACTGGCAGATCATGATATAAACGGATGCTTCTCAATACATTAATGAAATAATGCCATAAAACATTATTGCAAAAAACAACAAATCAAAACAATAAACTCTGGCATATCTGAGTGAAAGACAAAGTAATGACTATTGTTTTAGTAATTAGGATTATCACCTCAACTAATGTGAATATGAACAATCTGCGTGAACACATGCAATTATTTACACACTTTTTGTTTTTTGTCATTATACTTTTTCAGTGTCCTCATTTTTAGTTTGTCCTTCTATGTCCTTTCTTTACAACCTCTTTTATTCTAACTTTCCTTTTCCCTTTCTCTACTCGGTTACCCTATATCTTTTTCATGGCCGCAAGACAGTTCAGGTGTCCATTGAAAAGTAAGACTATTACGATCACCAAGGCCTTTCCCATTCCTTTTCTCTAAAACAAGAAGAGAAAAGCAATAAATTACTACTACTACTACTACTACTACTACTACTACTACTACTACTACTACTACTACTACTACTACTACTACTACTACTACTACAGCTACCACTACTACTACTGCCACTGTTTATAAATTTTTTTTCATGTCAGGCATTCAATTTCAAAAAATACAACTCACACAAACTAATATCAATTAATGTCTCAGCCAACAATAAAGTACACATAAAGGATATGAAAACTACAAAGCCAGAATATGTTGTTCACTTTAAACGTGAACGCAGTCCACAAATCCAAATATCCATTTGCAATATAAAAAGCCAGAAGAACTAAATATTGTTCCTTTTATGCTTTCATTTTCACTATGTAGTTACAATACCAGCCAAAATATTGACTAATTCTTGTTCTTGTTTTCTTACAATGGGTCATTGTGCCTTTTTTTTAAGAGGCCCTGTTATGCCTCTGATAAGGCAGCAAAGCTGAAAACGAAACACATGCCATAATATCTTGCATATATAATATGAATCCAAACGAGGGGTATTTTTTGGGCTGTGAAACAGAAATTTGTTCAGATATGATATGAATGAAAAACACTACAGATATATTTTCTGTCATATTTTGCACACACACACACACACAAAAAAAGAAAAAAAAAACACTTTTACTACTAAAACTTTGATACTTAAATGTAAGATGATAGTCAAATTTGATGTGCTAAAATCCAGGACACCACCTTGGATTACATATATGAAAATTTCACAGTATACATATAGCGCACAGTGTGTCATCTTTTCATTCTAGTGTGCTGAATTGCTTAATAACGAAGTTTTGTAGTCTAGCACATAGAATACCGTGAAGAGCACATGTAAGCAAGTTTATATGAAGAGCTGATGAAAGTAAATGGGGCTGAAGTTGTGCGCATGTGCATGTTACTCTGTGTACAGTACAACACATCTGAAAGGGTGCATACAGGGTGTGTGTCACGACCAGTGTCCTGTTAGCCTGAGTGCTACAGGAAGGGGGCAGCAGGCTTATTTCATGTGGAAGACTGCAATATAGACATGCAGCTGAAAAATAAAATTAGGTTCTCATACAGGCCCGATACATGGAATGCCAGTGAGACTAACGATATCAAGATGGGCTGAACTGAGGAATTGAAATCAGTAGAATTTCACACATTCTTGCAGTTCTATTGAAAAGATAGCCTGCAAAGATGCCAAATTATAACAATTAACATATGCTTAAACAGAGAAAAAACACTTTGGCCTATTATCATTGATTAAAATACTTCTATAAAACTTACATCACGCAGGTGCATAATGTTGGGGGCACATGGCATCAAACTGTAAATTCTTTGTTATATTTAAATATTTTTAGACAGTTGGCAGATTTTAAGGCTCCCGTCAAAGTCAGATTCGGTCAAGGGGTTGTATTTGGTAAGAGTTCATTTCAGCTTCATTTTTTTCACCCTTAGTCAGTGGCTAGGCCGCTGCCCCGCTGCCATTATCCCTTGGATTGGCCAGTCGGTACAAAGAACGGTAAAAAAAGAAGAATGGCAAGCTAAATGAAATGTTACGAATTTCGGCCTCAGATTAAGCCAAGCATTTTTGGTCTATTGCATAATACTGCACTGTATGCTATTGTACAACATACAGTGGTATTGCATTGCATGCTACTGCATAATATTGAGCTATACACTTAGTTCAATACTGTGCAGCTAGAAAAAGGAAGTCAGGGGCAACGAAGTCTGCATCTCTCTAACATGCCTCAGCAAACAAATGTAATCATTTGTTTTTTTGATGTCATGCCTTTAAGAATGTCAGCAAGAATGCTCCATTATTAGCACTTTCAATATTTTAACTAATTTAAAAATAACACTCTTAACTATTGCAAATTTTCCATACTGAGTAGTTATCTATGTCTATTAGGGGGTGTGTGAGTAATCAGAATTCTGAATATGAATTGAAGAGTTTTAACTATTCAACATAATATTCAATTTGATAATTCCACATTTGAAGTTGTAGAATGTTCGTATTTGCCCAAATATGCAAGGGTTAACAACACCTATTAGAGCCCACAGGGAGAAAGTCAGATGCAAGTAGCGACTGTTCCAAATGATTCTGTTGAAGGGTAGCCACAGTTGGTGTGAGAAAGCATCAGTTCCCATAGGAACACAGTAAGTAGCTAACTTCTACTCAATAATTTCCATTCATTCAGTAACGATTTCTCGCCTTTGGCCAGCCTATGAATTGTTTTATCAATTAGACAATGCAATTTATTATTTGGACAATATTATCATGTTTCATTACTGCTATTGTCTCAATTCACCGGATACTATCGCCTTACGTTAATTATTTACAAGCTCCTCTGTTGTGCGGATGTCCAGTTTTGAAAGACATATATATATCAAATAATGTAAGTAGGTCTTTTCTTTTTCTTTTTTTACCCAAGGGACTCCATGTGACCTCACACTTTGTTTAGAAATGAAAAAATATTTTTTGTTCGATTTAATATTCAAAGGTAGTTTTTCTCTAGTATTCGTATTCAATTTGATTAGTGTATTTTGGCATTCAAATATGTCATGCTCAAACAAGATGTGGTGAAAAGAAATGCACTTCTTTTAAGGGAGCAGGTAAGAAAAAGCAGCTGCAAAGCACTGGTGCTACCTGCCATAGTGACGTGTATAATGAAGCTGCACCCCCGTAGTTTTGACCAAGCGACCAGAAAGTTTGACTTAAAATATCAGATGTGTTAGTGCTATTAACATTAAAGCCAGGTACCTACCATATTCTCGTGATGAGCCAAGCATAATAGAAAGGGGTAGTCCGACTATCGTTGAACGCCCACAAACTAGCACATGCTTGCCATAAGTGCTCATGCCTGTAAGAAAAAATTTTTAAAAATTATTAACACCAGAAAATATAGAATGAAACACTTTGCAGGACAGTCGGTGGAAATTTAACTTCCATTATTTGTATTCAAAGGCCCTAAAATGTGCCTGTGCTTTTTAGGCACTTACTGTATCAAAATGTTGAGTGATTTAACCCACGTTTTCATGACTCAATGCAGTTTTGTTAACAGAACTTTATTGTATAAGAAGAAAAGAAACAAGGGCACAAAATAACCTTAGAAAGCAATTACTGACATGAGAGTACATAAAGTAATTAAGACCCTGTGTATGCATCTCAGATGAAAAAAGCAAGTTAAATGATAAGCTACAAACTTGAATTCGATGATGAACAGAATACGGGAAGAATGTAGTTCATTGTTTTGATAATAACACAGTTATGCTTACGTAGGTTCAGTTGAACTTCTGCTAGCAACACTCTTGTTTATGCACACTATCCTTTAGCTTTTCACTAGCTCTATACTTCTGGATGATTCACTGCCAACTTTTCACATTTAAACAGTGTAGCAAGGATTAGGCTTGTATAAGTGGGCTTTTTTTTCTCTATAGCATGATGGTATCCTGTCAAGGTGTTTATTGACAAGATTGAGAGGTCGAACTCGGTGCGGCAGTCAGAACCCTGCGAGCAGTCAGGACAAGCCCCGTGCGTAAAAGCGCTGGTGATGCGCCTGACCGACCGGCACTTCTTCATCGTAGTTCATACACCGGAGATGCACCTGACTAACCGGCACTTCTTCTTCCTTACATTTGTCCCCCGGAGAAAAAGACGCCATCCTGGCGATCTAAGCATACGGTAACATAGAGGGATCGTAGAAGGGCTTGAGCCGATCTACGTGAACCGTTTCGCGACCGTGACGGCGCTGATCAGAGGACGGTGACACAGGCTCGACGACATAATTCACGGGGGAAGTTTGTGCAATTACACGGTAAGGTCCGTGATATCTTGGGAGCAGCTTAGAAGAAAGGCCGGGAGCTACAGGTGGAACCCACAGCCAAACCAACGAATCTGAAGGGAAGCTTGGTGGAACAGAGCCACCACGACGGAGCTTCTGTTGTGTCTGATCTGCGGTGGTAAGACAACGGGCGAGTTGTCTGCATTCTTCAGCATGCTGCGCAGCTTGAGACACAGGAACACATTCCGATGAATCAGGCTGGTAGGGGAGCATGGTATCGATGGTGCAGGAAGGTTCACGGCCGTACAGTAAGAAAAACGGAGAAAAAACCAGTGGTAGCTTGAGTGGCAGTATTATAGGCGAACGTGACGAACGGAAGCACAGCGTCCCAGTTGGAATGGTCGGACGCGACGTACATGGCGAGCATGTCGCCAAGAGTACGGTTGAAACGCTCCGTCAGCCCGTTCGTCTGTGGATGGTATGCGCTAGTGGTCCTGTGGATGATGTGACACTCCTTCAGAAGCGACGTCACGACTTCAGATAGAAATGCGCGGCCTCGATCACTGAGAAGTTCCCGAGGGGCTCCGTGACGAAGAACAAAACGCCGCAGTATGAAGGATGCAACATCTTGGGCAGTTGCAGATGGAAGTGGAGCGGTTTCTGCATAGCGTGTGAGGTGATCCACTGCAACGATAATCCAGCGGTTGCCAGCACCAGTACAAGGAAGCGGGCCGTAAAGGTCGATTCCGACCCGATCAAAAGGACGGGATGGGCAAGGAAGCGGCTGCAAGGGTGCGGCCGTGGAAGTAGGGGCCGACTTTCGGCGCTGGCAGTCGAGGCAGCAGCGGACGTACTTCCGAACGAACTTGTACATGCCAGGCCAGTAATACCGGAGCCTAAGGCGGGTGTAGGTCTTTAACATGCCACCGTGTGCACATTGGGGATCAGCGTGAAACGATGCGCATAAATCAGCCCGAAGATGACGCGGTATTACTAGGAGCCATTGCCGACCCTCGGGGAGATAATTGCGACGGTATAGGAGTTGGTCGCGAATAACAAAGTGATGCGCCTGCCGCCGTAGAGTCCTAGACGCCGTAACAGTGGTAGGATCAGATAGAAACTCCAAAAGCGAAGAAATCCACGGGTCCTTGCTCTGCTCAGAGCGCATGTCATCGATGGCAAGTGCTGAGAGGACAAAGTTGAGTGGGCAAAGACGGTCAGGATCAGGGTCAGGTGATAGAGGCGAGCGGGAGAGAGCGTCGGCATCGGTGTGCTTGCGTCCAGAGCGGTACACAACCCGGATGTCGTACTCTTGCAAACGGAGTGCCCAGCGTGCGAGGCGGCCAGAGGGGTCTTTCAATGAGGAGAGCCAGCACAGTGCATGGTGGTCCGTTACTACATCAAATTGGCGGCCGTATAAATAAGGTCGAAATTTCGTAAGGGCCCACAGTATTGCTAAACACTCCTTTTCTGTAACAGAGTAGTTTAGCTCCGACTTTGTCAGCGTGCGGCTAGCATAAGCAACGACGTATTCCACAAGACCACTTTTGCGTTGGGCAAGAACCGCCCCAAGGCCGACTCCACTAGCATCGGTATGGACTTCAGTTGGGGCATCGGGGTCAAAATGCCGCAGAATAGGAGGAGAGGTGAGCAGATGGCGAAGGGTCGTGAACGCGTCATCGCATGCTTTCGACCAGGCGGATAGGGCGTTGTCTCCAGCCAGCAGTTGAGTCAAAGGGGCGATGATCATGGCGAAGTTCTTCACAAAGCGGCGAAAATAGGAGCAGAGGCCGACGAAACTGCGTAGTGTCTTCAGATTAGTGGGCTTGGGGAACTCGGCAACTGCACGGAGTTTTGCAGGATCCGGAAGCACGCCTTCTTTGGATACCACGTGGCCTAAGATAGTAAGCTTACGAGCAGCAAAGAAGCATTTTTTCATGTTAAGTTGCAGGCGAGCCTTAGTCAGACAGCTTAATACCTCTCTTAGTCGTTGGAGGTGAGTCGAGAAATCAGGTGAGAAGACAACGACATCATCTAGGTAGCACAAACACGTGTGCCACTTGAGACCGCGCAAGATACTGTCCATCATACGCTCGAACGTAGCGGGCGCATTACATAGGCCGAATGGCATGACATTAAATTCGTATAATCCGTCCGGTGTAACGAAGGCGGTTTTGGAGCGGTCAGACTCTGCCATGGGGACTTGCCAATATCCAGACCGCAAGTCCAAAGAGGAAAAGAACTCGGCACCTTGCAAACAGTCAAGAGCATCGTCTATGCGCGGTAGGGGATATACGTCTTTGCGCGTAATTTTGTTAAGACGTCTGTAATCAACGCAGAATCGAATAGAACCATCTTTCTTTTTTACGAGGACAATAGGTGATGCCCACGGGCTATGGGACGGCTGAATCACGCCACGCCGAAGCATATCGCTCACTTGTTCGTCGATGACGCGGCGTTCAGAAGCTGAGACACGGTAAGGACGCTGCCGGAGTGGGGCGTGCGAACCGGTGTCGATGCTGTGCGACACTGTGGTGGTGCGGCCGAGAGAAGGTTGATGGCAGTCGAAGGAGGCGGCAAATTCGCGTAGCAGGCTGACAAGTTGCGCGCGTTGTGTGGTTGTCAAATCACCGGAGATTGACGGTTCGAAGCACTCCAACGGCGGTCGAGTCGCATTGTCGAGCGCGGCGAGGGATGTCAAATGCGCGGTGTCGGGAGCATCGAAGAGCATCGAAGAATCCACAATTTCAGCATAACCGAGGCACTCTCCGTGATGCAAAGTAACCGGCAGGAAAGACACATTGCACACACACATCACACCACGGCCAGCACTGATGGCGATGACGGCAAAGGGCAGCGAAGGGAACGGCGACGGGCGAACAAGTCACATGGCGTGAATAAGACGGTTGCGTCACGTGCAGATACACAAGACACAGAGACGACGGCGGCGGACTGAGGAGGGATATCGGTAACTTCGGCCACAATCATTTTGGAGGCGTCACAGGATCGTGGTCCATGGCTGCAGCGGAAGGGAACAACTCCACCTCGGCGCGGGCGCAGTCAATGATGGCATTGTTAGACGATAGGAAATCCCAGCCTAGAATGACATCGTGGGAGCAGGACGGCAGGACAACGAACTCATGACATGAAGAGATTCCGCGATGACAACACGAGCAGTGCAGGCTCCCAAAGGGTTCTACAGGCTGTGCGCTCGCAGTACTCAAATACAGTCCGGAAAGCGACGTCGTTACTTTTCCCATCCGTCGGCAAGTCCTGCGCTTAACACCGAGATTGCTGCGCCCGTATCGACCAGTGCGAATGTTGGAATCCCGTCGACGTATACCTCAATTACGTTGCAGGGGTGATTTCGAGGCCTTGGGTAAGCGAAGGGGACGCAGTTCTCGCCTCGGGAACTGCGACACTTAGTTTCCCTGAGGCAGAGGGCTTGGCCGGCGTCTCATCGGTGAGATGGAACGGCGGCGTGGGGATGGCGAACGACGAGTAGTGTAGGGAACAGGGGTTTCATCTGGTGGCACAGGGGATTGTAGCTGTCGAGGGGCGTAACTGTTCATGGGTCGGCGGTAATCATAAGTAGGCTGCATAAGGCGTCGACAAAAGCGGGCAACGTGTCCCGGAATACCACAATGGTAGCAAATCGGGCGGTTGTCGGCTGTGCGCCAAGGATTTGGCTGGCGTGGTAGCTGTGGTGCAGGCGGCGAGAAGGGAATCGGGGCGGTCGCGCAACAGCTTGGCGAGGTGGACGTGGAGCGAAAGGGCGGCCTTGCAGCGACGTCAGCGTATGTCAAGGGCGCCGCGACTGTAGGCGGTGGAATAGCAGCTGGCAGGCACTCAGCGACTTGCTCCTTGATGACGGTCTGTAACCCCCGTGTCAGTGGGGAGTGTGGTTGCGCGTTCGTAAAGGGCACCAGGGAAAGCTGCCGAGCAACTTCTTCGCGCACGAACTCCTTTATCTGGTGCATTAGAGGCGACTCGTCAACACCTAGCGTCAGACCTGAGACAGGGGCAAATTCTGAGGGCGGGTGTCGTGTGACAACTCGCTGCCTTCGAAGTTCGTCGTAACTTTGACACAGCGCAATGACGACAGACACTGTGGTCGGGTTCCGGGCGACCAACATCTGGAAGGCGTCGTCCTCAATTCCCTTGAGGATATGCCGGATCTTATCGGCGTCTGGCATCGTTGCGTCAACTCTGTTGCACAGATTAACGACGTCTTCGATATAGCTGGTGAAATTCTCACCTGGTTGCTGGCGCGTCCGCGCAGGCGTTGTTCGGCCTGAAGTTTACGTACGGCAGGGCGACCAAAGATTTCCGTGAAGTTGGTCTTGAACGCCGACCATGTCGAGATGTCGGATTCGTGGTTCCGATACCACAAGTGCGCAACGTGGCTCAAGTAGAAAATTACGTTGTTGAGCTTATCCCTATCGTCCCAGTGGTTGTGCCTGCTGACTCTGTCGTACGAGGCGAGCCAGTCCTCGACGTCCTGATCACGGTACCCGCAAAAATCGCAGGATCCCGCTGACGCTGCACGCCAGGACAGATGACAGTTGGTGCCGTGACTGCTGCTTCTTGGGCTGGATCGTCAGGCATGGTTCGAGAAGACTGGGCTGGATCGTCCGGCATGGGCCGAGATGGTTGAAGGGTTCGGCTTCGAAGTCCCACCGTTGATGGAGTCGTGCCCAGCACTCTCCACCAAATGTCAAGGTGTTTATTGACAAGATTGAGAGGTCGAACTCGGTGCGGCAGTCAGAACCCTGCGAGCAGTCAGGACAAGCCCCGTGCGTAAAAGCGCTGGTGATGCGCCTGACCGACCGGCACTTCTTCGTCGTAGTTCATACACCGGAGATGCACCTGACTAACCGGCACTTCTTCTTCCTTACAATCCAAATATTGTGTGTTGTTCCACTATGGAGGAGAGAAAAGACTGAGAAGCACTGATGTCACTCTCAGTAGTTCTGTAGTGCTGTGCAGAATCATGTTTATTTATGGAGCAACTTCTTCCACCATTAACTGCCTGCAGCCAAATGCCCTTTCCCCATGCTTCCCAACCTATGCCAATAAGGCTGCAAGCGTGGCATGAGGGATCCGAGCTACCTGTCTCAGGTGCTTTGTTTACACCATGAGTGCACTGCACCAAATGTAAACTTCTCGTCCACATCTGTCCA